>NC_060276.1:109840972-109860543 GCF_021613505.1 Equus quagga | reverse complement strand
ATATATTCTTTGTTGTGGGTCCTTCTAGTTGTGGCATGTGGGACGCTGCCTCAGCGTGGTCTGACGAGCAGTGCCATGTCCGCGCCCAGGATTCGAACCAACGAAACACTGGGCCGCCTGCAGCGGAGCACGCGAACTTAACCACTCGGCCACGGGGCCAGCCCCTAGAGATTTTCATTTTTATATAAAGGGGGGTATTGGTTCTAAAATGTTGAGAAAGACTGGACTTGATGATCTGTGAGATTTCATCCAGGTCTAATATCTTTCCACTGAATTTTATATAAATCTATTATTTCAAATTGCTGATTTATGTCTGTCTTCCATACTAGCCTGGAAGCTTCTCTAGCCAGGGATTCATCTCTATCTCTATCACCCACTCTAGTGCCTGGCACACAGTAGATGCTTAATAAATCCTTGAATGTATGAATGAATCTATGGATTCCTTCCAGGTCTAAAAAAATTGTGACACAATGAGATTGAGCCAAACATTGACTTTCTGGAAAGAATTTTTAAAGATATTTTTTGACCTATATGATACTAACTCCTTTAGAGTTTTGTTGTAACAGAATTCTAGCCACATACAACCCCATGTCCAGTATCTGATTACCTATTAATTAATGTGATCTGCTACAGAGCAAATACCGTTTAGTGAGATCCCAGTGACGATTCTTTGGCTAGAGAATCATTTTTAAATGGTGCTTTGGAGTAAGAAACATCTGCCCTGGTTTGCTGTGGAAGAGGAGTCTGTGGAGTGCATTTGGATGGGCTCTGCCTGATTGAGCTTGCCAGGGAGGGGCGGAGCCACCACTAATTACATGTCTTGCATATGGGTTGGAAATAGATACGCAGAGCAAATGCTCTGGCCCACAAAGCCTCAAAAAGCGATGAAAGCAACGTAGACTTCAAGTTCATTTTCAAGATTCCCAGCATTGCAGAGCAGAGCCAGCCATACAATTTTTCCTCTTTTTCACGTGGCACTTTAAGACACAGAAGAATGAACCAACAGAGGATCTGGAAATCTACTTGCAAATTCAGAACAAAACAACCCCACAGTGGCAAAAAGGATATAGAAAGTAACAATGTTTAACATGTGATTTTCACAGGAGGTATTAACTAGTAACTCGGGCCCTTGATGTCCTTGAAATAGGTCAGCACCATTGCTTGATTTATACAAACTTGATTGCACTCGGTTAAAAATTGCTCTTCTCCAGGTAGGTCTTAGTTACACAAAGCACAAAGAGACCTTCCTAAAAGGGAGGAAAGTAGTGGAAACAGCGGGCAAAATGAGAGGCCCAAATGAGCAATGAGTGGGAGCGGTGAGAAGCCCTGCCCCGAGGTTCAAAAGATGAATTCTATAATTATAGGACGGGGAGGCCACCTTAGCAGCAGCTCATTAAGATAAAATCTAGTAGAGTTTGGGCAATAGCAAGCTCAAGAAAAACCATCAGTGGGATGCAGGTGCCCAGTGGCTAAATATCTGTGGCAGAAGTAGTTGGACTACACTTCCAACCTCCCTTGCAGTTAGGCGTGGCCATATGACTGAGTTCTACCCAAGAGAATGTGAGGTTCTCTGTTTCCAGGTCTGGCCTATAAATACTGCCTACACATGATCCTTCATGTTCTTTTCCCTTCTAGCTTGACACAGATAAAAAGAGTGACTTCGGAAGCTACGTGTTGAATATAGCAGAGCCACAAGATGGAAGAGGCATGGGTCACCACTGCTTGGAGAGCTACCTGTCAATCAGGACGTTATGTGAGTGAGAAATAAACCTTTACTGTGTAAAGGCATTGAGATATTGGGGTTTATCTATTACAGTAGCTTTCATTAATTAAATTAATTAAATACATAGTCTTTGGTTATATTAATAGAGGGATTGTAAGAATAACAAAGGAGGGTGCAGTTTTACTGTTCTTTCCTGAACATTACCCTGTAAGAGGGATTTTGTCAAACTGCAACATGTACATAAATGCAAGATAGGAGTGATGAGGAGGTGGGAAATTATATATTGCAGAGAATAAAAGCAAGAGGGTGCAGCCTAAAGAAGAGAAAACTTTGGTGTGGAGTAAGAATATACAATATCTGTCTTTAAAGTTTTGAAAGTATGTCACAAGAAAGGTTTAGACTTCTGCCGTGGAGTCCCAGAGAGCAGAGCTAGGAGCAAGTTTTGGGTTCAATATAAAGATGAACTCTCTAGTCATTAGCACTGCCCCAAAGTGGAATGGCCTTTCTTGCCAGGTAAAGCCTTCTCCATCTTTAGCGGATGCTGTTGATTGACCACTCAGTATCCATTTCCCCCTCTTCTTGACGACAGAACCCCAATTTTGTTGAAGTATCATCTTCATGTGACTATGGGAGAGGGACCCCATTCCCAGCTCCAGGGATGGACCCTGATTAGTCCAAGCCATTCAGCACATGGCATTCTCTTAGTAGCTCTTACTGGTTCAGAGGTTGGTACATACCCTAAGCTGGCCCCATCAGACTTAAAGGAAGCTCTTGTATTTCCTGGTTGGGGGAGAGATTTTCCCTCTCTCATGCTGGGTTTGCATCAGGATTCATTAGACTTGACTCTCACTGGCAGCCATCTTGTGGCCATGAGGGAAACCAGTTTTAAGATGAAGCCAGCACTGAGGATGGCAGAGCAGAGAAATGGAAAGAACCTGTTCATTAAGCTGCTGATCATCCTACACCTGAAGGCTCCTCTACCTCTGGATTTCACTTTGGTTTGTGGTTTTCTATTATGTCTAGCTTAAAATATTGTAGTTGATACACTGCTCCTGAGGAGGTTTGCAAATATAGGTTGAATATCACTTTGTCATCAGGGATGCCTGAGGGAAATTCTAGCCTAGGCATCAGGTAGACCTCTCAGGGTACTATCTGTTCCTGAGAGTTATAAACTCTGGTGAGGAGGTACAGCCAACTTCATTTAAATTAAAATATAGGCTTCCTTACAAGTGTCTGGAAATATATTTTGTAACAGATTTATGCTGGCTTTTGGCTGTCACACATCTTACCCACCCCCTTCCTGTTGGTCCCCATCTCTCTCTGTGGGAGGTCTCCCATAACAGAGACAACTTTTTGTCCATAGAAGATTTGGACTCCATCTTGCAGAGTGTAGAATCATTGGAAGCATCTGCCTATCAGGAAGTATATTTCCCATGCCTTCTTACATGTAATTGAGGCCACAAACCTGGTTATCACCAATGGAATGGGAGCAGTAGTGATGTACGTCATGTCTGGGTCAAGAAGCTTAAGCAGTGGGTGTACCTTCGTTGTCTTTATCCATCCTCTAACTGAATGCAAAGGACTCCAGGGCCCAAGAGGAGGGTGGAGCCACAATATGGAAGGAGCCTGGGTCATGGATAATCCTGTGGAAGGTTGACTGCCAACCAGGAATATCTGTGTTGGACATTTACATGCCTGAGGAATACACTTCTGTTGTGTTAAGCCATTAAACCTTGGGGTTTGTTTGTTAGAGCAGTTTGTATTGCCCTAATACATCCCCATTGGGGATGGTCTTAGTAAGAGGGCAGTAGCCATCTCAGCCTCCTGCTGATGCTCCCATTATAGCAATCAAAGGGATCCAGTTCCCCCTTCTATCTGCCTCCTGGTACAGCCAACGTTTACATACCCAATTAGACACTTGCTCTTGGGATACTGAATCTTAAACAAGGGGCACAAAGATGTAGGGAAAGTTCAGAATTAGATTTACAGCAGTGGTAGTGGAAACTTGAGGAAAATGCTGTGCCTGTAGCAGCTGGGCTTTGGCTATGGTTTCTACTACCTCAGTAGTACCCATGGGTCCTGGTGGTTGTCCCAAAACTTCTCTTCTAGCTTCTTATTGTTTCCACTGGCCCTTGATAGCCTGCAATTAATTCCCCCATTTGCTTAAGATAATCAGAGTTTTTTCTCTTGCTTGCAATCATATGGTGGCAGGTTTTAATTTTCTTCATAGAAGAGGCCCATATCAAACTCATGCATTTTATTTTGCTCTTTATAAGTAATTCTTTCCCTTACAAAATTCCCTATTTATCTTGGCATTTGACTCTGCTTTACTATCTTAGATTCATGATCTAATAGCAGCTGAGGTTGGCACCACTCAATTTCCTCCTTTCATTGACTGCCTGTCCAGATAATCAAGCAGTTATTTATTTTTTCCTTTGTTGATGGTTTGGTCTCTCGCCTAGCTTTCAGCAATTATTGTCCTCATTTGCCTTGCCAGCAGATTGTCCTTACCTATACATTTTTGTGGCATTTCTACTTGTTAACCATTTCTAGAGTTCACTTGTGCCATCTAGTTAGAAATCTGTAACATTTTTCTGGTGGGGGAAGGGCATAGCTGGTGGAGAAAGCACTGGATTCCTTGTCTCAGAGACCTGCTTCTGTTACTTACAAGATATGTGACCTTGGCCAAATCATTGAACTTGTCTCTCCCTGTGACTTGTTTTGTTAAATGATTAGAATGAGAGAATACATGAAAATCTCAGGGTCAGTTACAATAATAGCAGTTAGTTAAAGCCACATGGCTAGAGAATACAGTTGGAGGGAAGGCAGGAAAGTATGAAGGTAGGAAATCCACAACCTCCCCTGGGAAGTCGAGCTATGAGAGCTACGAGTCAGAGAGGGCCTAGTCCTTAGCGCATGCAGACTGCCATCAGCTGATGGGGACCACTCGATTACTTTTTCTTTTTCAGCCAGCCTTATACTTTTGGTTTGCCCTCAAATACAGTCCTTGAAGATAATCCAAACAGACCAGTGGCCCTGCTTCCACATTTTGTCCAATCCTCACACATCGTGAACACAAAACAAATCCGACACCCCACAGCAACCTTTTACATTACTCAATTTCCCAGTGAACATTCTTCCACATCTCTGATCAGCCATTTGTATGTGCAACTGAACTGCATTAGAAACACCTCCTCTACTTCCCAAGGACTGTAATGGGGACCAGACTTGGTGACCTCCAACACTGGGCCTCAGTTTCCTCATCTGTAAAATGGGGTGGCTCAACTGATACTCCCAGAGTCCCCTTTCCAGTCCCAGCCTGCTCTAATGCTGGAAGGTGATCTTGTGACCTCTACCCTGAATGTCTGCTTAGATTCTGGATGGAGTTAGCTTTTCTCCCCAAAAGCAAAAATACTTTTGCCTGGAGTTTTTCTCTTGTTGCAAACTGCCCTCTCCCTCCACTGGGGTGGAGCTTGTTGTCATGGTAACCTGCAGCCAAAGGCTCTTATGTCAGCACTAAATCCAGCCAAATGGACTCACATACGTGGCTACAGAAGGTCAGCACAAAGTATTTCTCCAAACCTGATGATTCACTAATAGGAAACAAAATATTTAGCCTCTGATAACTTCACAAATTTTCCCCTTTTTTCTTAGAGGTCACTTGACAAAATAAGAGAGGACTGGGGCCAATTTTGTCCAATTTGCTAGTCTTTTTTAACATTCTTACAGATAGATACATTTGTCTTAGACCATCTTTAGACTTGGAAAAAAATTATCTTCTCTTCTAAAACATATTCTGTGAGTGCTTGAACTTGAGCCGAGACAAAAAAGGCAGGGAACACAAGCTTAAATAACTAATAATATTCAGATAATAATAATCAAATATTATTTGATAACACTCTAATAAATATGCTGAGCGATATCCCCTCCTAACACACCTACATACACACAACTACATGCACACACCCTTAGCTACCTTCCCATATAATTAGATGAAACGTGAAGAAAAGAGTAATGTCCCAACAGAGTTTGGAAAATGCTGGACAAAGTCTGCCTTTTTGATTACTCCACAGAGGTCCAAGGCCAAGTAGAAGGGCAGTTGGTTAAGGACAATGTAGTACCATGGGGAGGTGGAAGGTTATTGGAGTGCCTGGAACAGGCAGATTCATTTCAACTGGAGCCCTCAAAAAGAAGGAGGTTTAGAATGAAGGAATCCCAGCTCTTTAGGTGCCACCGTGAAACATTAAGAGCATCCAGGGCTCCCAGGATGCAGGCAAGCTCTTGGTCTGAGGCTTGGAATAAAAGGCATGTTGCCAACTGAGACAAAGCGGGAAGGATCCACGCATACAAGAGACTGTGGCTGGGCTGTCAGACTGTATTCGTGTCTGCCTGAGCTGTTTTGAAAAGATCCTTCTTTCCTGAATCACTAAGACCCCCCACCCCAGACAATAGAGGGATGGAGTGGTGACGCTCCCTATGCTAAGCAACAGATTGGAGATGCGGGTGTGGGAACTTTCATCTTGGCTCTGTTACTGATAACTGCCACTGAGCTCAACCCTAACGGCCTCCACTTCCTCAGCTACTAGGGTAGAATGATAGAGTCTGGGCCATCCGATGGAGGTGGTCCAAGATAATAAGTCACTACTGCAACTCACCCTCTCCCTGCCCCATCCAAGCCACCATCATCTCTCACTGGGGTTTTATCAGTTGCCTTCCAGTTGGTCTGCTTGCTTCCACTCCTACTTCCCTGGAGCTTATTGTTCACCCACACTGAAGCCAGAGTGATCCTCTCAAAACACAAGTTAAATTGTGTCACTCTCCTGCTCAAAACCTTCTGATGGTTTCCCAATATTCTTACTATGACCTACAAGGCCCTACACAATCTGCCCACTCCCCTTACTTCTCTAACCTCATCTTCTATTACTCTTCCCCTCTCTTACTTCATTCCAGACATATTGGCTTCCTTGCTTGAACATGTCACTTCTATTCACACCTCGGAGCTTCTGTACTTGCTGTTCCCTCTGCCTGGAACGTCCTTCAGATCTTGTTGCATCACCTCCTTCAGATCTTTTCTCAGATAGCATCTTCCCAATGAGGCCTTCCCTGATCACCTTGTTTAAAATGGCGACTACTCTGTGTTGGTCAGCTATTGCCATAATTAGACTGCATAATAAACCACTCCCAATGTCAGTGGCTTACAACAAGCATTTATTTCCACATTCATGGGCTCAACTGAAACCTGATTGCTCTGGGATGGGCTTAACTTGTTCACTTTGCTTTAGGCTGCAGGTTGCGTTCTATGTGTGCTTGTGTTGAAGCCCAAAATGAAGAGGCGGTGGCTACCCGGGGCGTGCTCTTCTTATGGTATATCATCAGAGTACAAGAACCAAGCCAAACAATATAATCAATTTAAGATCTCTGATTGCATCATATTCCACAAACATTCTGTTGGGCAAAGGAAATCACATGACCAAGCCCAGCATTAATGAATTAGGGAAGTATACTTTGCCCAGATTGGGAGGGGGAAGAGAGAATATTTGCTGAACAATCATCCACACTATCACACACACACACACCCCACTCCTGCTTGTACTCCTTATCTCTTAGGTCTTATCATCACCTTACATATGACGTATCTTACTTATCTATTTTGTTTATTGTCTGTCTCACTGGCTAAAATGAAGGCTCTTTGAGAGCATGGAGTTTTGTTTGTTTTGTTTTGTTTACTGCTGTATCTTCAGTACCTTAAACAGTGCCTGGAACATAGTGGGTGCTGAATAAATACTTTTTGAGTGACAGAATAAATAAATCTACCTATTACTGTGAAGAGTCATTAAAGGAAGTTCAGAAATGAATTCTAGGATCTTGTAGCCTTCTGAATAGGGACATCTCTGCAAAAGTCTGGTCTTATCACTATATCCACCACATCACTACCACTACTACCATCATCAACACTGCTACCATCACTCCCATGATCATCATCACTGTGACCATTACCATCAACATCACCATTACCATCATAATCTCCATCAACATCACCTCCACCACCACCACCAGCATTGTCACCACTACCATCATCACCATCATCAGTACTACCATTACTATCACCATCCCTACCATATCACCATCAGCATCACCACTGTCTCTACCACACCATTTCTACCACATCATCACTGTCACCATCACTCTTAAGTTAAAAAGCTAAAAGAGAGTTGCATGCCATGTTCCCCAGGAAGCAAACTGATGGAGAGATTCATTTGCAAAGAGTTTATTAGGGGTGCTCTTAAGATCAACACCTGTGAAAGAAGAGAAAGTAGCAGGACCATCACCATCATCACCTCTACTGAATCACTGTTATCACTACCATCACCATCACCACTTTTAACTACCACATACCACTACCAACACCATCACCACCATCACCATATCACCATCACCACATCCATTACCATCCCATGTCGACCACCATCACCCTCATCACCCTCATCTCCATCATCACCATCACTATCACCATTATCTTCATTAGATGATGATGATTGACAGTAATACTGATTGCACACAGCTCTCAACAAATGAATTGCAGTACAGGAAGCAGAAGGAATGATCATTTTGTCCCAGAAGGCTAGTTACAATGAAAAAAACCCTCAGTCTGAGAAAATTATTTCTCTTGAGAGCCCCAGAGTAAATCTATAGCAATGATACAATCAATATTTACTATAGCTTCAGAAATACTATCCGCTCTTTTGGAGGTCTACAGAAATTATCAAACCTAATTTCACCTCCAAAGTAGCACTGAAATTGTCTCTAGCTGTTCTTCCACTTATCCTTTTGGAGAGAAAAAAGGTTGTTTACTAAGTCATTTCTTTCACCACTTACTTACATGTCCACTACTTCTTGTTGCATAATAGTAGACCCCGTGACTTCTTGATTAATCTTTTCCATCCCGAAACAAAATCTTTTTCTGAATTGCTGCTGCTTCTCTAGTTCTTTGTAAACACTGCCTGACAAAAAATGTGTGGGTGCTGGAAGGTCCCCAAATACCAGGGGTAAGATTAAAGTCTATCAAATCTCCACTTAGATCAATTCTCTCTGCTTACAGAGCAAGGCAGTATAGTCTTTCCTCCGCCTCTACTTGTTTTTCCAAGCAGTCCTCTTCAAGGCCAGATTTCACCTTAATTTTATCTGGCCTGTGACTCTGAAATGATTTGCTAAAGCTACTTTATTTATCTATTTTTGCTGAAGGCATCAAATGTATTGATTTGAAATATGAAAATTCTCAAGATATCCTACCAAAAGATCTTCCTCATAAAATATCATGCCATAGGTTGGGAAAGAGTCTGTTGGGGATGATGTGAAGAAGGGGAATTTAATTCTTAAAAGCAGTTTTTTTTAAGGGAAGAAATTACCACTGTTTGGCTTTAGTCCCAAACCTGCTATTATGATGAAACACCAAAAGTACAGTTTATCATATCCTGATGGCAACGCATCTGATTTTGATTCTATCAAATACAAAGAAAAAACTGTATTGCTGGGGAGGGGGATGATTGAAAGAGGAATGTTAGAGTCTCCTGAGAAGACTTTCTTTTTTGTGGGCATGAGAGAATGTTCCACAGCAGAGAGAAAAATAGATGAAAAGGCCTATATTGCAAGAAAAGAAACATTTGCACAGTGATGCCCACACAATTGTGTGACTGAGGTCCAGCACCTGTGGTGTTCATCTTATGCAACAAGATGGTGGATAGCTCCAGGGCGGAAGTGAAGGGACTCAGTTGCCCTATCTGTCAACTCAAAACCAGTCAGGTCAAATCTGTGGTTGATTGTTCCCATTATTTCTTATTTCTGTAAATGATTCTCATCTCTGGTTGCTTTGGAGCTGGACTAGCCTGGGAAAAGTCCAGGTTGAGCCCCGCTGAGGGGCAGTGGGAGCCATCTCCTCCTCTGGAAGCCAAAAGCCATCCCCAGCTGAAAGGAGTTCCAGGTGATGGAAAACCCAAGCTGCAGCAACTCTGCAAATGAAAATGGGAGATCAGCTGGTCTGTGCCAAGGGTGCCTCTGCTGAGCTGAGGATTTTGCTGTGTGAGGCAGGCCAGCCTCTCGGCAGGGAGGCTGGGATTTGAACTTGAGATGTGCTCAGTTAAAAGATATTGGAAGCAGGCACTTCCTGTAAAGGGATTCAGTTTCAACTAAATGGTATTACAGTTACTTTGGATCCAAAGAGGGAATTTTTGTCTGTTTGGATCGTAACAGGATCTCTGAGTAGGGATGTGTAGATGTTTGTAAGGGAGTGGGAAGGAGGGGGACAGGGGAAGAGAGTAGTGTCTTGTGAGTGAGATGGTGGCCCTGTCTCCTTATCCTTCAGGCCTCTTTAGTGAAAACTGAGCTCAAAGTAGATCTGGGCTCCAATAGGTATTCAGTGTTGTATGGATCAGGCCTGAGAAGGGCACATCTTAAACAGAGGCTAGAGAGGGTTGCATGCTATGTTCCTCAGAAAGAAAACTGATGGAGAGATTCATTTGCAGAGCATTTATTAGGGGTGCTCTTAAGATCAACACCTGTGAAAGAAGAGAAAGTAGCAGGACTAGGCAGGAGATAATTTGAGCTACAGTGCAGTCGCAACAAAGGCTTCTGTTGATCCTGTGGGGAGCTCTGGAGCTGGAATAACCTTGCAGAATTGTCTAGGGTGAGGGCCCAGGTCTTCATATCTCTGCATTGACCAGTTATTAGATGTGGGTAAAGGGGCAACCAGTAAAGGGGCACACCATTGCTGAGGCAGCTCTCTTCCATCAAGAGGAGAATGCTCGGCTGCCAACACTCCAGTCAGCTGGGGGAATGAGTATTTCAATCTTGAAGGGAGGACTGGAGAGGCACAACATGGCATCCACTATATTGAACTGGAAACAAAGCTAAAGAATTTTTTCTAGAAGGCAGCCAGCAAGAGATGACATACTAATATACTCTTTTTTAGTGTTAATTCTAGCCAATTCAAAAAATATTTGATTGTTTACTGTGGTCCAGGCTCTGGGGATACAGAGATAAACAAGACAAGATTCCTGCCTTGAGGGACCCATGGTCTGGTGGAAAGACAGATGTATCAGAAATTAACCAGCACTCAACATGACCATAGAGGCACTGAAGAGGTAGAATGTGGTGCAGAGGCCCCTATGTTCATCGCAGCATTATTCACAATAGTCAAGTCATGGAACCAACCTAAGTGCCCAGCAACTGATGATTGGATAAAGAAGATGTGGTATATATATACAATGGAATACTACTCAGCCATAAAAAAGGACAAAGTCATCCCATTCACAACAACATGGATAGACCTTGAGGGTATTATGTTGAGTGAAATAAGCCAGACAGAGAAAGACGAACTCTGTATGACTCCACTCATAGGTGGTAGTTAACATATGGACAAAGAGAACTGATCAGTGGTTGCCAGGGGAAAGGGGGGTGGGGGGAGGGCACTAGGGGTGAAGTGGTGTACCTACAACATGACTAATAATGATGTGCAACTGTAATTTCACAAGGATGTTAACTTTCATAACCTTAATAAAAAAAGAAGAAGAAAAAAAAAAGAATGTGGTGCAGGGGGGCTATCAGCTTAATTCATGTGTAATATTCCAAGTTTTGTGCAGTATTAGCCTACTGACCATACATCACAAAATAAACACATTATAATTTAGAAAAACAACCATTTCGTGAAGTTTCCCTTTTCCTATTTATTGTGGAGGAGAGGCTTTCTCCTGTTGAGTGGCAATGCAATTGTTGATGTTGTCAGACAAGCCAAATTATTTCCAAAAGCATTTGGACTTCCTTTTGGATAAGTAAATGTTGACTGAAATCTAAAAAAGAGGAGAGAGCAAGGGAGATGGATGACAATAAGAGGAGGAATAAAAACATGTCATAGCCACTTTAGTGGAGGTGGGACTAGGACTCACATTTTCTATCCTTTGTTCAGAGTTCTTTGTTTTCCTGTTTTAATCACTGGATATAATTTTCCCCACAGCAGCCTTCCTTACATTAATTGATATTCTCTTTGCTGGAGTACCCTCTCTATGCTTGGTTAGATGAAGCCTCCTGACCATGGACCTGATCCCCTCTGGGAAACCATCAACCTTGCTCCATTCTCTGGCTGCAGACTGCACTCTTAGTGGCATTCTTGCTGAGGTGTGCTACTGGTCCCATTGGAAAGCAAGATGAGAGAGTGACGATAGATCAGTGCAAACAGATTAACAAGACTAAGGTGAATATTCAAAATATCTATTGGCTGGTGCAGCATGGCAACCAGCCAATCAGGCTGAAAACAACCAGTACAGCCAAAGCTGTGCAAACAGGCTGAATACTAACCTGCTCAGGATTACTGAAAAATTGCAAGTGATTATCTTTTAAAAAATAATTTCTGTTTGTAAACAACATTTCTATTGTTGTTTTTATCATTGAATCACTTATTTTTCTACTTTATCGAACCACTAAGTTATAACATTGGCCAGAAATTAATCAAGGGTGAACTCCTAGAACAAGGATTAACATGTTTCAGCTGTGGGTGAGAGGTCTGGAGAAGATGTTAAAATTATTGATGGGACTTCCAATGAGCCTTCAACAGCTGCAAATCTGAAGCCTTTTTTCCTTTATTTCCTTGTTCTTTTGTCTCTATAAAACAAAACAATGTTCCTTGATTATATTTTACATTTGTCAAATGACACACCTATGTGTTAAAAAATAAGCTTATTTTTAATCTTGAATAAAGAAATAGAGAAAAATTGAGAATAATGTAATCAATGCCTGTGGTCTCACCTTCCAGAATTACAAATCCTAAGGTTTAGTCTTTTTTTTTTTTTTTTGCTTCAGATTTGAAGTAAAGTTGAAGTTTCCTCTTGCTAATTCCATGCTTCTCTATCCATCCTGAGAGGCAACAAATACAGATTTCCTATGTCTCCTTCAGGCTCAGTGGTTCTCGGCCCTGGCTGCACATAAAGATCACCTGGGAATCTATTAGAAGCCCCTAGTGCCTGGGCTTCATGCCAGACAAATAAAATCAGGAAGAGGAAAAGGGTAGGAAGGGGGACTTCAAGCATCAATTAGTTATTTTTTTCAATATTTGCTACTTCAGTATGATTTTCCAGATTCTTAAGCATGTTGTTATGCATATTTTGAACCTCCTATTTAATGTAGATATGGATAGGTCTTAATTTTCCTTCTTGAAACTGGGGAGTGCTAGGTGACAAAGGGGAGGACTGTAACTTACCCTCTTTTAACGTAGCCTGCATCAGTGGTTTTTAAAGTTCCCCAGGTGATTCCACTGTGCAGCCAAGACTGAGAGCCAAACTACTGTCTAGCTCATGTTTATATATTTTTAGTACATGTGTATCTATCTATGAACAATGAATTTTGTTGCTTGTATGTGTGTATGTGTATATTTTAGAAGAATATGTAAATGAAGTCACAGTGTAACATTTTACACCTGGCTTTTTAACTTGACATTGTTTTTTTTAAAAAAAAATATATTGACATAATTTTAGACTTAAAGAGAAGTTTCAAAATGGTGTGAATTTCCCATATACCCTGAACCCAGCTTCCCCTATTGTTAACATCTTGTATAACCATAGTACAATATTGAAATCAGGAAATTAAAATTGATAAAATACTGTTAATTAATCTATAGGCCTTATTTGTATTTTTCCAGTTTTCCCATTGATGTCTTTTTCTGATCCAAGATCCTACATTACATTTAGTTG
The DNA here is from genome assembly GCF_021613505.1 of Equus quagga. Taxonomy (NCBI): domain Eukaryota; kingdom Metazoa; phylum Chordata; class Mammalia; order Perissodactyla; family Equidae; genus Equus; species Equus quagga. The sequence goes on along the minus strand of NC_060276.1, from coordinate 109,847,085 downwards.
TCGTGTCTCCTTAGTCTCCTCCAATCTGTGGCAGTTCCTTAGTTTTTCTTTGCCTTTCATGACCTTTGCACTTTTGAAGAGTACTGGTCAGTTATTTTGTAGAATGTCCTTCCATTTAGATTTGTCTAACGTTTTCTCATTTTTTTAAATTGAGATTGTGCATTTTGGGCAAAAATTTCACAGAAATGATGTTGTGTCCATCTTAGGACATCATATCAGGGGTTCATGATGTCACTATGTCTTGTTACTAGTGATGTTAACCTTGATCACTTGGTTAAGGTGATGTCTGCAGAGTTTCTCCACTGTAAAGTTACGATTTTAACCCCTGTACTTTAAAAAGACTCTTGTGAGGATAGATAAGATGATATAAATATCTTGTTTCTCATAATACTTTTGCTCACTAATTTTATCATCCGTATTAGCCTGCTAGGACTGCCATAACAAAATACCACAAACTGGCTTAAACAACAGAAATTTATTTTCTTATAGTCCTAGAGGCTGGAAGTTTGAGATCAAGGTGCCAGAAGGGTTGGTTTATCCTGAGGCCTCTCTCCTTGGCTTGCAGATGGCCACCTTCTCACTGTGTCCTCACATGGCCTTTCCTCTATGCATGAGCATCCCTGGTGTCTCTTCTTCTTTCGTAAGGACACCAGTCCTATGGGATTAGAGCCCCAGCCTTATGACTTCATTTACCCTTAACTCCTTAAAGGCTTTCTCTTCAAATACAGTCACAATGGGGTTAGGGCTTAAACATATTAATTTTAGGCAGACACAGTTCAGTCCATAACATCATCTATCAATGATTCTTGCCTGCAAAAACTATTACTGTGCTCTTTGCCATATGATGTTTTTCAATTTCCCTCATTTCTTCTACATTTATTTGTTCGTTTGTTTTGCCGAGAAAGATTAGTCCTGGGCTAACATCTGTTGCCAATCTTCCTCTTTTATTTTTTCTTTCACTTGAGGAAGATCAGCCCTGAGCTAACATCTGTACCAATCCTCCTCCACTTTATAGGTGGGTCACCGCCACAGCATGACTGATGAGTGGTGTAGGTTTGTGCCTGGGATCTGAACCCACAAAATCAGGCAACTGAAGTGGATCATGCCTAACTTAACCGCTATGCCATGGGGCTGACCCTTCTTCTACATTTAATTGGAATTCTACTGTAAGGAATATCTACTCTTTAACCTACTTATTTATTTATATCAGTACAGATATATTTTCCTATGGGTTATAATCCATTACTATCATTATTTTATTGTTCAAATTGCCCCAGATTTGACCACTTGGAGCTCCTTTGATTTGGTTCTGTGTCCTTTCAACACGCCTCATCATTTTTGGAGCATTTCCTTACTTTCTGGCACCACAAGATGTGCCAGGCTTATCTTATATTTTCCCTGCCCCAACCCTGAAATCACCATTTCTCTAAGGAGCCCTGGTTCCTTTTATTGGAGAATGGTATTTAGAAACCAAGATGTGGGTGCTAGGTGTGCTCGTTGTTCCTGGGGTGTCATTACTTCCTCATGCTCTCAGTAAACAGAGCTAGGGAATATATGCATGTATGCTCACACATATATAACACACCCCTATGTTTATTTCTCTCTTTCTCTGTATGTACATATGTTAAAAATCAAGAGTTTATACTGATACTTCCTTCAGTCCAACACTACTGGGTTTATTCTAGCCTTCCTCTTTCCTTTATTTATAATTCCTTTTCCAATCAGTGAGAAACCTGGTTCTCATTATCCATGATAAATTTATATATTTGCTCAGTCCTAGTAGATGCATAAAGTTGTTTCAGAATTGCTAAACTAAACCCCTGTGAAAAACAATTTACTAACTAGAGAATAATGTACAGTTCTTTATGTCTTTAACCTTATAGTATACAAACTACTGTTTAACAAATTTACTTAGGTTAGTTATTTTCCCTTCAGTATGTTTATATTGTTCACTTGTAATACAGTTAGGCTCATTTGTTCCTGATCGTGTACCATCTCGAGCTCTCTTTACAACTTGGTTTTGATCATTATTATTATTTTTAGCATAATCAAAGCATTAACACAGTTCTAAAAGCCAGAACTAAACAAAAATGTATGCTCATAAGAATGTCATTTCCCTCTCCTCTCTACTATGTTCCCATTCCCCCATTTTTCCCACTCCATTCTCACTCATCCCCTATGTTACCCAATATCCTCAGTTTCTAGTTTATCCTTTCTATATTTCTTTTGCACAATTGAGCAGATACATGTATCTTTTCTTATACCACCTTTCTCACATGAAGGGGAACATATTATGGGTGCTCTTTTGCACTGTCCTTTTTTTCACTTACAATTGTGTCTTGGAATTCACTCCATATCAGTTCATAGATATGTTCCTTATTCCTTTTTTTACATCTTCATACAGTATTCCATTGTGTAGATGCTCCATTTATTTATTCAACCACTCTCTCATGTATCACCATTTAGATTATGTCCTATATTTTTCAATTACAAATGATGCCACAATAAATAATCTTGTGCATATGTATTTTTGTATTGTTGGATATATTTCCCAGAAGAGATACTGCTGGGTCAAAAGATAACCTGCATATATAATTCTGTACATATTGCTAAACTTCCCTCCAGAAGGGTTGTACCAGTTTGCATTTTATATGAGGGTGCCTGTTTCCTCACAGCCTTGCCAACATAATTTGTTGTCATATTTTTGAGATTTTACCAACGTGGTAGGTGAGAGATGGTATCTTAGTGTTACTTTATTTTGTGTTTCTCTAATTATGAATGAGTTTGAACATTTTTCTTATGTTTAAGGGCCATTTTTATAACTTCTTTGTGAATTATCTGTTCATGTCTTTTTCCAATTTTTCCATCAGGTGTTTTTGTCTTTCAATTTTTTTTCAAAGATTTAAAAAAATGCTTATGGTGGTAAAAAATATATATATATATATATAACACAACACTTGCCATTTTATCCATTTTTTTTTTATTTTTTTAAGATTTTATTTTTTTCTTCTTCTCCCCAAAGCCCCCCAGTACATAGTTGTATATTCTTTGTTGTGGGTGCTTCTAGTTGTGGCATGTGGGACGCTGCCTCAGCGTGGTTTGATGAGCAGTGCCATGTCCGCGCCCAGGATTCGAACCAACGAAACACTGGGCCGCCTGCAGCGGAGCACGTGAACTTAACCACTCAGCCACGGGGCCAGCCCCGATTTTATCCATTTTTAAGTGTACAATTCAGTGGCATTAAGTACATTCACAATGTTGTACAACCATCACCACTATCTATTTCCAGAACTTTTCCATCACCTCAAACAGAAACTCTATAACCATTAAGCAATCACTCTCCATTCCACCCGTCCCTCAGCTCCTTATCTTTTCATTTTTAAAAGTTATTTATATATTAGGAATATTAATGCTTTTATGGTATATTTCAGAATTTTCTTCTCCATTTGTCAGTTGTCTTTTAACCTTGTTTATAGTGTTTTTGGCCAAGCAAAAATTTATTTTTAAGTAATCAGATTTGTCAACCTTTTCTTTTATTGCCTCTAGATTTAGAGGCATAGTTAAAAAATCTTTCCCTACGCCCAGATTGTAGAGGAATTTACTTATGTTTTCTTCTAGCACTTGTATGTTTCTTTTTTTTTTTTACATTTAGATCTCTGACCCATTTGGAGTTTATGCTTGTAGATGGTGTGAGGCAGGAATCTAATTTGATCTTTTTCTTTGTGGCTAACCAATTGTCCCAATATTATTTATTAATAGTGTCTTCTTTCTCTGCTGGTTGGTAATACCACCTCATTCACATACCATGATCCTATAAATGCTTGGTTATGACTAAAATTGCATTGATTTTATATAAATATCACCAATTTATAACATAATTTTGAAAGAAGCAAATAGTTTTCTAGACTCAAAGAATTTTTGATTGAAAAGGGCTTCAGAAGTCATCTAGGTCAACCTTAAATAGCTCCTCACCATTTTCAAGAAATTCCTCACCTTAGCCCAAGAAATTCCTCATGATCTGATCTGTGCCTGCTTCCCTAGCTTTTTGTCCTACCTCCTTCTTCCAGTGCCCTACACTGCATCCTACTGAACTTTCTGCCTTTTCTTCTCCCCATAATTCTATTTCATGCCCCCAGGCCCTCATATATGTTGTTCTGTCTGCCCAGAATGCCATTCCTTCTCCTTCTCTGAGTAGCTTAGCATTCAAATCTGTGTCACTTCATCTAGGAAGCCTTCCCCAACCTTTCCATCTGAGCCAGAACCTCCTCTCTTGGGCTCTTGCAGTACCCAGATATACTATAGTTATGGTCTCATTGCATCATATTGTAATTGTGGGTTTATTTGTCTGTCTCCCCCACTAGAATATGAGTCCATTGAGGCTAAGGGCTTTGTATCTCTAGATACAAAGTAAGCTTGGTAAATACACAGCAGTGCATCTAGGCTTGGATTGAATTCTTCAAATAACAAACAGTTTGCTGCTCTAAAAGGCAAACTGTTTTATTTTTACATTATTCGAAAGTTCTTCCTCACAGCAAGCTGAACTCTGCCTTCCTGTAATTTCTACCCACTTGTCCTTGTTGTGCCCTCAGGAATGAAATCTCTTATTAGAGGGCAGGGATCTGCTCCCTGAGCTGGGCCTTGGCCAGGAACGCAGCTATAACTAGTGCCTCTTCTTGAAACAATTCAGCCCTGCTTGTTTTGAGTATGAATTCTTCCTTTCAATGAATATTTGATTTAAGGTAAGAAAAATCTGAGTTTCCCATAGAGTATTTCAGTCTGTTGTGCTATTTTAATGTGTTCACACAAGCTGCTTCCCTGAAAGCCTTCTGCTAACTTAATTCAAACAAAGTACTCACATTCAGCATATTATTTGTCACTTCAGTGATGACGGTTGCCCTTTCTCTCCATCTTTTCACGGGGACTCAGTGGATTTAACTGGATTCTTTGTTCTCTGTCCTTTTGGGCATTCTGTGGTGCTGACTTGCTAGTAGTTCTCTGCACTGTCATGTTGCTGCCCAGTGTCCCCGGCCTTTGACTTCAGAGACCTGGTCTAGGTCTGCCTGTGAGTTCTGGCGCCACATCTACAAAGTTCCATGGAAATGCCACACCCTACCACAGGCTAGAGTTTCTCAAAGGACCATCTGAATTAGAATCTCCCAGTGAGTTTGTTAAAAACGCAGATTCCTGAACCCATCCTCCTGATCTTTCAGATCAAACAAAATCTCTGAGGATGAGGCCCTTTAGTGTGCTTTTGAAACTAAACCCTCTCTGCCTGATCTCATATAAGCTAAAGAGAAGAACTACTGTCCTAGATTTCAGCCAAATAATCACTGTATACACCATCACTCATCTGTTCTGGATATTCATTTGAGTCTAAGCAGATTCACACCTCTATCAATGTCCTGTCTACTCCTTTTCCTTTCTCCCTCAGATATAAGCTTGGTGAGGGCAGGGATTTTTTCCACTTCATTCCCAGTCTCCAGCACAGTGTATGGCATATAGTAGGTGCTCAGTAAGTAGCTGTTGAAGGAAAGCGCAAAGAATGAACATTTCTTTGTCCCTTCCACTGCACTGATCCTTGTAACACTGGGGAGAGGCTATGGTGTAAATGAAGTGAGAGGCATGGGAATCAAAGAAGAACACTGAAAAGCATAGGAGCATGCAGCCTGTGGTGGACCAAGAGCACGACAGAAAGCTGTGGATGAAGGCAGCTCCCTCATTAGTGAGAAGTTATGTGGGTGCAAAGTCTTCAGGCCAGTCTCTGTGATTGTGACAGACTGGGCAGCTGGAGCCTGAAGAGACAGGGACAACAATATGAATTTCTCCTTCCACACCAGCCTCAAAGCCTATGGAGTTTGGGGAATGAGGGGAGGGCAAGGAATGGCAAAGGCTTGCATTGTTGCGTCTCTACACAGTAACTCATCATTCAAATAAATTAAAGCCTCAAGGAATATTAATAATAATGATGATTACAACTACCTTGAGAAGATAGTATGTAGAGTTGCTGTGAATCAGACAGTCTAGGTTCATATTCCAACTCTTACTAGCTTAATTTCTCTTTTTTTTTAAAAAAAAAAAAGATTGGCACCTGGGCTAACAACTGTTGCCAATCT
>NC_060276.1:109819046-109840872 GCF_021613505.1 Equus quagga | reverse complement strand
CTTAGTTGCAGGTCCTTCTAGTTGTGGGATGTGGGACGCCACCTTAATGTGGCCTGACGAGCGGTGCCACGTCCATGCCCAGGATCCAAACCCCGGGCTGCCGCAGCGGAGCGCGCGAACTTAACCACTCGGCCACGGAGCCGGCCCCAGCTTAATTTCTCTTTACCTTATTTTCTTCATTGGTAAATGGAGATAATTTAATTATATACTCCTTGTGTGCTAGTTAAGATAGTGCTAACTTTCATAACAGAGACATCCTCATACTTCAGTGGCTTAGCACAATTAAAGTTTATTATTTGATCATGTAAAGCCTAAATGAATGTTCTTGTTTGATGCGTGGCTCTCCTCCATGTGGTGACTCAGGGATCCAGATTCTTTTTATATTGTAGCTCCACATCCTCTAAGGCCTTAGAGCCTTCTGCTAGAACCTCTGCATCCAGTCAACAGACAGGAAGAAAAAGTGAGAAGGCATACCAGCTCCTAAAACACTTTGGCATGAAAATGACATATGTCACTTTCTACTCACATTTCACTGGGGAGAACTACTCACATGGCCAATCTAGGAGCAAGGGAGTATGGGAAATATAAGTCTAGCTGTGTACTCAAGAAGAAAAGTATATAATTTATTGCTGTATTACAAGCCATCACAAAACTTTAGTGGTTCAAAACAACAATCTTTTATTTAGTTCACAATTCCGTGAGGTGGCAATTTGGCCTGGGATTAGCTCGGCAGTTATGCTAATCTAAATCAGGCTTACCTGATCAGCTGACTGGGCTCACTGGGCAGAGTCCCAAGAGCAAGAGCAGAAGTCTGCAAAGTCTGTTGAGACCGAGGCCCACACAGTGTGGTTTCTGTCACATTATATTGGCTAATACTCAGAATCAAGGAGTGGAGATATAGAAGCTGCAAAGAATTGTGGTCATTTTTGCAACCTATCACAAAAAAGAAATATACTTCGTTGAACAGATTGCCTGTAAGATGCTTAACAGAGTACCTGACATCATAATGTGTCAAATAAACTTATCTCTCATTATGATTATTATCATTTATTGAACACTTGCTAAGTGACAGGCTCTGTCCTATGTAATTTACATACGTTATCTTATTTAATCACCACAACTATCCCACTTTACAGATGAGGGAACTGAGGCTCAAAGAGATGAAGAAAACTGTTGACAGTCATTCAACTAGTAAGCAATGGTGCCCAAGATTGTTCTCCATCCTGCCTTTCTTAGCCTTCCACCCTACAATGATGGAGAAACTAAACTTGAATCTGGGATGATGTTAAACATTTAGGAAAACCTGGGAAATGATATGAAAAGAAAGACCCTGCTTTTTAACCTGAAATGTGAGGGTGAGGTCCAGAGTCAGTTTTGGCAGATGACCCTTAAGTTGCCCACAGCTCATCTCAAGGACAAAGCAATGATGATTATTGTGACTCACTCGCTGTCATGTGGTGCCTGGTTCCTTCCCTTATCACAGAGAGTTGGGAAATTCCTTCCTGACTGAAAAGTCCATATTAGTGTTAGAGATCTTGAGTAAGGGGAAGGAGGTAGAAGGGAAGCAGGTGGAAGATAGAAATTTAGCCTCAGAATAGAAAATACCAGAGCAGAGGAAGAGTTTGAAATGCCCTTGGCCAGATAGTCCCAATCTCTTCTGGGAATGAAGACACTGATAAGATAGCACTATATTGATCCTAGAGACAAAATTTGGCAAGCATATGACTTAGCAGACATTTTTCAGTTAACTGCACAGTGTCCCAGGAGTCTGCAGCCCATACATTGGGAACCAGAGGTCTAGTTGAGAAAAGTAGATAGGTTTAATTTTGAGAGCCAATTACGTTAATTTGGTAGTGGTTACTGGAAGCGCTGTGTTGAGATGGATTCTGAGGACATCTCTAGATGCTACTGGAAAGATGGCTGTGACTGAGTATTGGTATCTCTCACTGGCCTGGACAGAGAGGGTGGTATCATGCATGCTAAGCATTTGTGATTCAGTCATGTCTTCCTAAGAGGAAATTGCAGCACAGAAAGATGACATGATCTTTTCCACGTTACACAGTTAGTTAATAGCAGGAGCAGGTCTAGATCCTTGGTCTCCTGATTAGTGCCTTAGGCATGATGTATTTTTCAATTTTCTTTCCACATTTGCTCCTATTTTTTTCTGAAGTCTGCTTCCATGCCAGATGGTAGTTTCCTTCCTTCATTTAAGAAAACAAAACTAAACAAAGTTTATTTGGGGATTTGCCTGGTGAATTTAATTGATTGTTGAGACAAGAGTTTCAATTCTGGTCTATTTCCACATCCATTCTCCTGTTATAACACATTCGTGCCCAAGCATTAGACTTTGAAATTAGAGGACTAGCTTATTGTTGAACTAAAATCTGGTGCAATTCAAGACGATCCAGTGAATGCCTTCCCCTTTTTTTCTCTCCTTCTTCCACCTCCAAGGCCCCTCACTCCCTTTCTATTCTAATACTTTTCAGGCAGCTGAGATTAATTAACTTCTACTTACTCATATGCACACTCATACACACAGCCCCGTGAAACTCATGGGTCCCATAAAACCTCATTACACTAGAGCTAGAAGGGACTCTGGCTTCATCCAGCCTATTTTCTGAGAAGACTAAAGCACAGAGAGGGAAGAGCTGGAAGTTTTCAGGGTTGCAAAGCTGGAAGCCAATTTTCCAGAATTCGCTTTGCCAAATGGCCAATTTGCTGAATGACCGACTCACGCCACTGTCTTGTTTTTGTGAACTCTTTTGTTTAGTTGATGGGTTTTCATTTTGTCTTCATTTTAAGGAATATTCAGTTTGCCTCTGCCCAAGCTCCCTCCTCCTGTTGCTGAGCCTGGGAAGAAGAGAAAGGCGAGAGTAGAGAGGATGAGAAGGCTGTAAAAAGAATATGAATAATTTTCATTAGCATATTCTCTATTAGTAATATATATAATAAAAATGCTACATATTCAGAATATTTTCTTGAAAAAGACTCTATTAATGAAGGATACTAATAAAGAACATATTCTTATGACTCCTTTCCTCTTATGAATCAGAGTATGAATAGATTTTCCATATGCCCCTCAGTTCTCTCTCTCTCTCTGGTCCTCAGTCCTGGCTGCATTTCTTCTTTCAATTCCCTCAAAACGTCAAGCCCTTTCCTATGTCACAACCTTTGCACCTGCTGTCCTCTATGCCTTGAGTGCCCTACCGCCTTTTTGGCAACAACGTTTCCCTGACATCTTTTAAATCTCAGCTTAAATGTCCCCTCCTCAGTGAGGCTTTACCTGATCACCTAACTTCATTTATTTATCACACATATTGGTTACTTTTGCCATATAACAAACCATCTCAAAATTTAGCAGCTTAACACAACCATTCATTTAACTCGTGATTCTACTAGACTCACCTGAGTTCACTCATGGGCCTGAACTCGGTAGGTTGGTTGGTCCCAGATGGCCTCATTCACACGTCTGGTGGTTGGCTGACTGTCACTTGGGGTGATGCCAGTAACAGGGCCATGTATCTCTTATCCTCCAGAAGGCGGCTAACTTAAGTTTGTTCACATGGCAGCTTAGAGTTCCAAGACTTTATTTATCCAAAAAGAAGTTCACATGGCAGCTCAGCCCTCTGTTTGGCCTGCCTTCCTCCTCCTCTGCTGGGTTTAAAGTATTAAGTCCCAGAAAGCATTCTGTGGAGGGGCCTCAGGCATTTCCCTCCACATTTCAGAGCAGGGAGTGGGGGTGGGGTCAGGAAAGAGCGTGGGCCTAGAAGCTGAGCATGCGTGCTTAGGAGACCAAGGTCTAGTCTTGGTTCTTCCATTAATAGTTTTCAGGCAAGTCATTTTCTGAACTTTGGTTTTCTCGTTGGTTGCTCTTCAAGATTCCTTCCAGATGGTTCTGTGTCTGTCTCATGAGTTCATAGTAGATGCTCAATTAGAATTTGTTTCCCTACTCAGAACAGAGAAAGATATTAAATTATTTATATTCTTCCTGACTTCAAAGACAAGAAAATAGTTACTATTTCACTGATTTTCCTGCCTCCTAATAAGGATGAATGCTAAGGATGAGCTTTTGTATTTTGTGACCTGGATGTACAATAAGGATACAAATAGGGGAAGCCAAGAGAGACAAGATTAGAAGAAGGAAGAGACTGCAGAAGTAGAGCAAAGAGCAGAAAGGGGAGAGAGGCCCAAAAGGAGGAGTTATGAGTGTGTGTGAGTGTGTGTAGAGCATAAGAGCAAGAGAACGAATGAGAAACAACACACATACAGAGGATGACAGTTGCCATAGGAGTAAACTTTGGAGAGAAAAAAGATATTCTGAAGCAGTTTTGCTGAGTCATGTGCAATGTCAACACCTCCTCTGCTCTCCTCCCCAAGAAAATTTCAGGGAAAGCATCTATCATTCTACATCTTTTCAGAGTTGGATATATATTTTGATTTTTTTATTCATTACTGTTTAAGATTAGCCTCATGGTGACCTCAAGACCAGAAGAGAATCTCCCAAAGAGGCCCTACGACATTTAGGTTGAATGAATAAAAGCATTAGTTAGAGTAAAAGGCTAAGGTGCTGTAACAAAGACTTAACACCACAGTAGCCTACAGAACCGAAAGGTTTATCGTCTTTAAAGTAACCGTTTAGAGATGCATGGTTCAGATTGGTGAAGCAGCTTTGTCCCACAGTCAATCAGAAACCCAAGTTCCTTCTTTTGTGTGGCTCTGCCATCCCCTAGGGTCTTGTTATCTGTGTGGGTAAAGCTAGATTACAGTGAGTTCCAGGTGATAGGAAGGAGAAAGATAATATGGAGAAGACATGTCTACTGTCTTAATCCTAGTTCTGGAAGTGGCATACATTACTTTCTCTCATGTCCTACTGGCCAGAATTCAATCACATGACCAAGCCTCATTACAAGTGAGACTGGGAAATGTAGTCAAGCTGTGTACCCAGTAAGAAAGGGAAAGTAGACTGTAATGGACAACTAGCAGCCTTCACCCCAAAGAGCAAGCCCTCAAATTCCCCAAGAGGCTGCTTGAGGGACTGTTCCATCCATGCTTTGAGGGAAGAACAATATTCTTTGGGCCTCAATGAGGGTTTTTTCTATTCTGGCCTCTCCTGCATCTGCCCTGTGTGTGTGTGTGTGCTTGCACGATGGTCTGATGGGTTTTGGGCAAGAAGGTCATTTACTAGTTCTTGGGCCCTTGCCTGGTACCAAGTTAAGCCAGAGCTGAATGTGTTTCAGGAGCTGAGTAAAGCAGAAGGGAAGTGAGCTGAAGGGCCCTGTTCCTTCCCCCACATGTTTGTCTCACAGTGGGAAGTTGAAACTGAAGTCTCAAATCTCTCTCTTTTCCTGGAAAATCCTCCCAACCCAGATGTGCCCTTCCCCACCTACCTCCATTACCCAACAATCTTTTCTCTCCCCTCCTCCCTCACAGACCCCAACAGTGTTGACTGGCTATGACAGTATATAATTGAACACAGAGCATTTTCCCTCCACTGTGATTAGTCAAACTTTACCCCATATGCAGTTGAATCACCCTTAAAAAGATGCAGCTAAGGTCTCCAGGCTACAAATTCCTCCTGAGGTGTTGAGTGGTATGTGCTTGGGTGTTCCTCCATGGTGACACCAATGCCAGTTCTATTAACTGAGCACTTCCTCTCCTCTCACTTTCTTACTCCCTCTCCCCCTCTCTTCTTTGATAACTTTGACACTGCCATTTTTCTTTACTTGAGGCCCACCATGACCTATGAGCCAAATCCATGCTGTCGACAGGTTCCCTGGAATGGTGTCCTATATTTGGCTTGTAACCAGACTCTGGGGGTGTCTGTATGGCAGTCAATAGCTGATTAGGGCAACAGAGAATTTTCTTTTCAAGAGAAAGAGCTAGAGTTTAATTAATCTCAAGGCAAAATGGTTCATCTCAAAATAAATTATATTCTCTAGCTGCTAGAACAGCTGTTGAACGAAATACATTCTCCAGCAAGTGAGAAGAAGAATGACAACCTGCAGATCTTAAATGAGAAGTGAATTTTAAAAAACGAAAACAAACAGATGTGGTAGATTATATGAATGATAGCCCCAAATACTTCCCCTGCCTGTGGCATTGCAGATCTTCCCATCAAGAGGTGGCTTCTGTTTCTTCACCCCTTGAGCCTCGTCTGGCCATGTGACCTGCTTTGGCCAATGGGACATTGGCAAACATGAAGCAAGCAGAGGCTTAAAACATGCTTGTGCATCGGGGCTTGCTCTCTTGTGGCTCCTGGGACCCTGAGACACAAGATTGCCTGCGGGATCATGAGAGACATGTAGTTGTCCCTGTTGCCCCAGCCAATAGCTTGGCAATTCTAGGTGCATGAGTGTGGCCATCCTAGATCAGCCAGCTTCTAGATAACTCACTAGCTGACTGCAGGCAAATGAGAAATCTCAACCCAGACGAAAAGAAGTACCTGAACAAACCTCAGAATCATGGTCTAAATAAATGGTAGTTTTTTTAAGATGCTAAGTTTTGAGGTGGTTTGTTTTGTAGCAAAAACTAACTAACCAAGTAGCTGGTACATATATGTGAGTGTATGTATATGTGTGTGTGTTTGTGCCCGTGTGTGTCTGTGTGTGGCTCTCTTACATCTTCCCTCATATCCATAACAGATGTTCCCAACATACTCTGAAATCAGTGCAGTTCAGGTAAGGCCTTTACTCAGATACTCTGTAGGAACTTCGTGCTCCATAAATAAACATGTAGAAAAGGAGTAAGTGGTCAGCCTCCTCTTCCCTCTCTCATCCCTTGCCTGCCCCAGGCTCTTGAACTTGGATCCTGTCCAGGCAGAGACCTGGCCACTCTGAAGGAAGGAGGTACCTAGACTGGGCCACACTACTCATTTCCCTGGGGACACTGCTTCTCTCTGGCAGCCCCAGCAAGAGGGATGAAGGAACATATGTGTGTGCACCTAAGTTCTTCTGATTGTAAGGCAATGGATGAGCACCATTGGTGCTTTCCTCCTTCTTGTCATGGGGTTTAGATGCCAGAATCTCACAACCTCCCCTTCCACACCTCGTACCCCACAAAGGTTGGTCGTTGCTGATGGCTGTCCTAAGACAAGTTGCCTAGGAGTGTTCTCATATATCAGACATGGATATTGGTTTCTAAAAACACAAAAGTGGCATTTCTGGGGGAGTCTTCTTTGGTTAGACAAAGCCCGCATGAGATTCTGTCCTTAATATTAGTTTTCCATATTTGAGTAGGCATAGTTGACCTAATTATTTCCTGTACTGTATCAAATATATTGGTTTATTTCAGAAGAGACTGTAGTAAATCTAGTTCTTATGGATCTAAGGTGGCTGGCAATAGGAATCCTTTCCTTCACATTTTCCTCTGTCCTGCTACTTCCTTTTTCTCCCATTTCTATACATTTCGGCTATGAAAGTCAGTTTAAAACAAAAGCTTTATTGGGTCATAAGTAATATACTATAAAAGTCACCTGTTTAAAGTGAATAATTCAATGATGTTTGGTAAATATATAGAGTTGTATAGTCATCACTATGATCCTGTTTTAGGATATTTCTGTCACCCCCGAAAGATCCCTCATACCCATGTGTAGTCAGCCCCCATTCCCACCCTCAATCCAAGGCAACCACTAAGCTAATTTCTGTCTCTATAGATTTGCCTGTTCTGGACATTTCATATAAATGGAATAACACACCATCCATTACAGCTATTTTTGATAAAGACTTAGGATATGAGTTTGCTAAAGACGTAAAAATGTTTATAAAAGCTAGTCTTCCTTTGAAAAGTTGAAGCATGAATATGAACAAGATTCTCTGTCTTAGTTTGGGTTCCCTCAAATCAGATGCCAAGGCAAGGACTTGGGGACAAGTAGTTTATTTGGGAGATGATCACAGGAAGCAGAACTGAGGGAGTGGGGAGACTGAGACACAGAGGGGAAAATAGATAATAAAATAAAAAGCATGCAGTGAGAAGATTACCCCTGTGGGCATCCGGGGCTCAATCCCACTGAGGACTACCAGGGGAACTATGTGGAAGGTGCTTCTGGGGAAGCTGGGGTATTTATCTACCATATTAGCATCTAATGCTGTGTAACAAATTACCCTCAACTTAGCAGTTTAAAGCAACAATTAATGTTTATTATCTCTAACAGTTTTAAGAGTCAGGAATTTGAGGTTGGCTTTGCCGGATGGTCTGGCTTGGGGTCTCTCATAAGTTTGCAGTAAACATGTTGGCTGGGCTGCAGTCATCTGAAGGCTTAACTGGGGCTGGAGGATCTACTTTCGAGATGGCTCCCTCACCTGGCTGACAACTCAGTGCTGGCTGTTTGTAGGAGGCCTCAGTTCCTCACCGCATGGCCCCCTCCATGGGCTACTTGAGTGTCCTCACAACATGGCAGCTGGCTTCCCCCAGAGCAGGTGATCCAAGAGAGAGCAAGATGGAAGCAGCAATGCCTTTTATGATCTAGCCTGAAGAGTCACACACCATCATTTCCACTATATATTATGTTGGTTACAAAGGTCACTATATTCATTGTGGGGAGAGGATTACATGAGGGCATGAATACCAGGAGGCAAGGATCACTGGGGCCGTCTTGGAGCCTGGCTACCACTTCCATTGTCTCCTGTCCCTCTTTGGTTGAGAGTTGCTTTGTATAATTTGAGCAAACTTGAGGAGGGGCTGGTAAAGCCTCAGGCAAAGGGTTGGTAGGTGTTTGCGGTGAGAAGCTACCAGCCTGCTGAGAAACATCCACTCAAGGGGTGGGCCTAGGGGCTATGGGATGGAGCCTCACTAACATCTGCCACAGCCCAAAGGCTGTCATTAATGGTACAGTTTTGCATGTCCACCCTTGATAATGAAAAGAGAAATCTTTGACAGCTCGGGCTTACAGGCAGAACAAAATGATAGGTTGTTGGTGAGGTATTTATACCTTTGGGATGCCCTCTAGGTTACTGCTGTATCACTGAGCTTTGGGCTGTTGGAAACCCATCATCCCTGAAGAAGGAGCCTCCAGAACATCAAAGCCAGCCTCCTCCTTGTATTGCTAAAGAGTATAAAATCACAGGCTAGCCCTGGGCAGAGGCCCAGCCACATTCTTGAAATATGGGGAGGGAGCTGGAATCAAAGGCAGGAGTTAAGATTTAGAGCCTCCATGTGCTGAAGGTTCTTCTCAAGGTAACCTGGAGTAGGAAGAAATGATGACAGATCAATGCCTAACAACACTGCCAAGTGCTGGATTTAAAGCACTGACATCCATGGGCTCCATCACTCATGCCACCTAATTCTGCTACCCCATAAAGGAGCAACAGCAGGAGGAGAATGGGGAAAGGCAGGAACAGAGTAACAAAGGAGGAGGAGGGGAAGTGGACCTATAAACTGAGGTCCCTTGCTGCATGGCCAAAGCTAGAGGAACCATATGACCTGCTGGCCCAGGACAATCCTAGCGTAACCTGCTGCTCTGGAATAGTTATTAATAGCACCTCCTTTTACTCTCAAGAGCATCCAGGCTTGGGTGGCAAATTGCATGGCCGTTTTACCCATAGCACACTACTGTCCCCTACACAGCCTTCCTTACACTTAATTGTCAATGTTTAATGTCTGTCTTGCTTACTCAACTGTGATTGGGAGGATAGGGACCACGTCTGCGTTTTACACTGCCGTATCTGAAGTATTGGCATTTTTCAAGTGCTCGATATATGCTGACTTACTGAATGAGTGAATGAGTGACTGAGTCAATGAATGAATACACTAGCTCTGTTGAAAAACGTGTGGTATGGTTGGGATGACTTGAGGGGAAGAAAGGGGGAAGTCATTAAGTCTGTAATTCCAAAGGAAGCCATAGGAGGCATGTTTTAAAACCCCAGGTCAAGGCTCTATTCAAATGTATTCCCTTCATTTGGTTCCAGCGGCTCTGGGGCCAGATGGTGTGTGCTCACAAACAGAGCTGCTGCTGCTGCTGAAAGTACCGGGTTGTCAAATGTTCAGAAAATCCCCAAGTGTGAATCAACAGGCTTTGCATCTCTGCTCTCCAAGGGTCTGCTCTGTCAGCAAGTGGTCTGAAAGCCAGGAAATTGTGTTAGGGGTGGCATGGCGACTGTAAGGTACATTTTCTTTATTATTTCCTTTTTAGGGAGAGGGAGCCAAGCATTTTGCCACCAAACAAGGACCATTTATGGACTACTCAGCCACATTTGCTGAGAGCTGCTGGGGCTGCCACGTGATCCTAAGCATAAACCTTAGCCCATCTCACGGAGCCAAGAGCACAGGCTCAGCATTTGAGAGAGCAGAAAAACGAAAACCAAAAGCTGAGGCCAGAGTTCTGCGACAGACTGCTCTATGGTGGCTAATTTAGAAGGGAAACTTCAACTTCCCCGGCGGTGGAGTTTGATTTATCATCCTCATCTTGTCCAAAGACACTAAAAACTCCTTTGCACTTGGGTCTTAAATTCCCCAACAGAAGTTTCTGTTATTTTTCTTTTAGATTCTAGAAATAGAGTGAGGACACTTCTTAAGGAATGAGATATTGAGTCATAATACCTGGCTTCTCTTTGTCACTCTGCCCTTAGGTCAGAGTTGCTAAACTTTTTTTTTGGTGTGTCTATTTCCTCTAAGATGGGAATCACTACGCTGATCACATCATTATGAGGCTAATGCCTTGTACACTATTATTATGAATATTTATCATTTACATTCTCCCATTCCAGTCCTTTCCAAGCCTAATTGTAAAACATACCCCTTAAAAAAAATCCTCACAAAAGTGGAAAATTTTCAGCAAACTATTCAATATTTCTCTAGCACCTACTGGAATACATGGAATTGCAGTGCAGTGACAGCAGGCTAAGGCAGTAGATGATAAGTAGTAATGTTATATTTGAAAGATAGAGGATGGATAGAATGTAAGTAGGCAGACAGGAGAGAGGGCCTTCCAGAAAGGGGAACAACATGGGCAAAGTGAGAGACCAGGGACTGGCAAACTATGGCCCTTGGGCCAAATCTGGCCTGCCACATTTTTGTAAATAATATTTAGTTGGCACACACAGCCATGCTCGTTCATGTATGTGCTGTCTATGGCTGCTTTCATGCTTCAACAGTAGAGTTGAGAAACTGTGAAGAGAGACTGTATGGCAGTTAAAGACTAAAATGTTTACTATCTGGACCTTTATAGAAAAAGTTGGCTGAGGCCTGGCATAGACCATGGTGAAAATGGGGGTGATTTTTCCTTCCTGGAATGAGTATTCAGAAAATTTGAGTTTGAACAGAAGGAATGGAGCTTCTAAGCCAAGTGGCAGGAAATAGGGAGCAGGCTCTGGAGGAGTGGACATATCTCTTCTCACCCTGCAGCAAACTCAGCCTCAGACCCAGATACTGAGAATCTGGAGGAATTAAACGGCTTAAATTTATTGAATACATCGTCCTTCTATCTGTCCATCCATTTATCCATCCATATTCTCGTTGAGCATACATTTGTTTATTTTTACAGAATCATTTTGTCAAATAAAACATGGCCATTGTAAGGCAAAACGTTTTTTAAAATGTAGGTGAGGGGCTGGCCCCGTGGCTGAGTGGTTAAATTTGCGCGCTCCGCTGTGGCAGCCCAGAGTTTCACTGGTTCGAATCCTGGGCGTGGACACTGCACCGCTCATTGGGCCATGCTGAGGCGGCATCCCACATGCCACAACTAGAAGGACCCACAACTAAAAATACACAACTATGTACTGGGAGGCTTTGGGAGAAACAGGAAAAATAAAATCTTAAAAAATATATATATATATATATATCGGTGAATACTCTGGTTTCTATTCAGATCCCATAAGTCTTTCATCTTTTAAAATATAGTTGAGCCCCCAAAAAGAAGAAAATCACCCATAATCCCACCTATCATAGATAACCACTGTTACCTTTTGGTATGTGTCCTTATTTTCTTTTTTCTTACATGGAAAAGGAAGTTTTTATTGAGTGCCTACTATATCCTAGGCAGTATGCTAAGCACTGAGGATGCAAAATGGTGGAAGCTTGGTCCAGACCTCAAGGATAGATATCAATGACCCAAATGAGAAGTACAATAAGAGCTACCTGAAGAGATACAAGGAAAACAGGGCAGAAGGAGTAGTCCCTTCTTCCTGGCCTGTTATATTCAAGACAAGCCTTAGAGGGTGCCTGGGAGTCTGCCAGGTGAGCAAAACATTCCAGACAGAGGGGAAAGTAACAGATGTTTCCCATGTGCCTATTAGGTACCTAGGAGTTTTGTTTAGAACATACATGTAATCATCACAAGAACTCTAGGAGGTAGATATTATCATTATCATTCTCATTTTACAGATGAAGAAATTGAGACTCTGAGAGGTTAAGGCATTTGCCCAAGCCCATTCACACAGCTTGAGGTAGAGGCAGGATTTGAACTCAAGTCTGTTGCCCATGCTTTTCTTACTTCATCATGCAGCCTCGCAGGATAATCAAGGTCATGGTGGTCACTTTCACTGATTTTATTTAACAAATATTTATTGAGCATCCACTATGTACCAGATAAAGAATGTCCTCAAGGAGTCCTAAAGGATTTCTCATGGTGTGTGTGTGTGTGTGTGTGTGTGTGTGTTGGGGAAGTCTGTGTACAAAATCAGGTTATGCTTTGGCTTCAGACAGAACTTAAAACTGATGTAGACCGCAAACATATATATAGTAGTCCCCCCTTGTCCATAGTTTCACCTTCCACAGTTTCACTTTCCGTGCTTTCCGTTACCCACAGTCAGCCACAGACCAAAAATATTAAATGGAAAATTCCAAAAATAAACAATTCATAAGTTTTAAATTGTGTGCTGTTCTGAGCAGCATGATGAAATCTTGTGCTGTCCCACTCCATCCCACCCAGGACGTGAATCATCTCTTTGTCCAGAGGATCCACACTGTACATCTGCCTGTTAGTCACTTAGTAGCCACTTTAGTTATCAGAATGACTGTGGTGCTATCACAGTGCTTATATTCAAGGAACTCTTATTTTACTTAATAATGGCCCCAAAGTGCAAGAGTAGTGATGCTAGCACTTCAGACATGCCAAAGAGAAGCCATAAAGTGCTTCCTTCGAGTGAAAAGGTGAAAGTTCTTGACTTAATAGGGAAAGAAAAAATCAGATGCTGAGGTTCCTATGATCTATGGTAACTTCTATTACAGTATACTGTTATAATTCTTCTATTTTATTATTTGTTATTGTTTTAAATCTCTTACCATGCCTAATTTATAAGTTGAACTTTGTCATAGATCTGTACATGTAGGAAAAACATAGTGTATATAGGGTTCAGTACTATCCCTGGTTTCAGGCATCCACGGGGGTCTTGGAACGTATACCCCGCAGATAAGCAGGGACTACTTTATTGAGTTTCTTCCCTCTTTGGTTTTAGGACTCTTGGGCCCTTCTTGGAGGATGTAAACCAATCATGTTGCATTGTTTGCCCCCTAGAGAGGCCATACTAATCAGATGATTTTAGTACACCAAAAATGGAGGCTGCCAACCATTCACTAAGTCAGTCAACAAATTACCAGAGCTCTGGTGGGTTTGGGCTGTGTGTGTGTGGAGCAGGGAAGGGGGCAGGAAGGTAACATCCCTCCCTAGTTGCTGCTCTCAAGAGAAATGGCTAATTGTGGCCAGAAGACAGAGGCCTGGCTTGACAGTCAGCGTTGTAGGAATTGTAGGGAAGGGGCCTCCTGGTGGGCTGAAGGGGTTAGAAGAGGCTTCCTGGAGCAGCCACATCTCCAGCATTTCTTGTCATGGCTGGCCGGATAGCAAGCAGCTCCACGTGAACATCAGGAGAGGTTAAAATCTCCCTTTCAAAACCCTGGAGGGGCTTTAACTTCCAAATTCCACTGGGAGGGGTGTGTGAGGATTGAAGGGTGGGGATGCATCTCACTCTCCCTTTCTCTGGAACACACACAAAGCCACCCACAGAGTTAGTGAGTTGCACCATGAAATATGGCATGGCCATAAATGAAATTACAAAGGAATCGCTTCCAAAGGCTTCACCTTGAAACCTTAACTTCTACATTGCAAGCACACCATTTATTATCACTGCTGCTGGGAAAGGGAGCTGTTAGTGTAATGCAGAGAAGAGAAGACAGGCAGTCTAAGGAGCAGAAAATGATAAGATTTATTGTGGGAATAAAACCCTGGGCAAATTGCCTCTTGTTAAATGTGTGTGTTGGACCCAGTGTCGAAGCAGTTCACTCCAGGCAAACACAATGGTCTTGCTGGAAAATTCTCTTAGCTGCTCTGTGCCTCTGTTTCTCTCTTTGTAGGATGGCATGTTAAATGGTCTATTAAGAAAGGATTGATGAGTGGGAAGATACTTCATTCTCTTTTGGGTTCCTTGGTCCAACTGTCCCTTTACCAGTTTCCTCCTGAATTCTTCACCAAGGTGACCTCCAAATGGTGATGATGCTCATGACTACCTCACAGCTGTTCCACAGCCCTCACCTACTGATGACTCTGACAGCCACCCAAAGGATGCTTCTAATCAACATTCAACAGAGATCTCTTGAGGGCCTCCTATGGGCCAGGTCCTGGGCTGGGGACATAGTAATGAACAAGAGAGACCTGGCCCTTTTCCTCCAGAGGTCTACCTGAGCTTAACCTCTAGGTTTTCTTATATCTAGGAGGTTGTGCAACCAGCCAAGTTAATCTTGGCACTCAGTAGCCTGAGACCCCATAAGAACCCTGTCCCTCCTCCTATTTTGGGCAAGATTTAAAGCTCAGGGTTCCAGCCTAATCAGAGATCCTAGGCTTCTCTTCTTAAATTGCGCTTCTTGTCAACTACCTCCACCACCCACAAGCTCTCTAACTTGGGGCAAACAACACAAACTAACTAGAGCAGCACTGTCCAATAGAGCTTTCTGCAATGATAGAAATGTTCTAAATTTGTGCTGTCCAATATGGTAGGCACTAGCCGCAGGTGGCTATTGAGCATTTGAAATGTGGCCAGTCAGAATTGAGATGTGCTGTAAGTGGAAAATTTCAAAGCCATAGTACAAAAATTACAAAATATCTTATTAATCATTTTTATGTTGATTACATGTTAAAAATATAATTGAGCATATTGGGTTAAATAAAATATGCTACTAAAATCAATTTTACCTGTTTCATTTTATTTTTTAAGTGTTCTACTAAAATTTTTAAATCTACATATGTAGGGGGCTGGTTCCGTGGCCGAGTGGTTAAGTTCACGTGCCCTGCTTTGGTGGCCCAGGGTTTCACTGGTTCAGATCCCGGGTGCAGACCTAGCACTGCTCATCAGGCCATGTTGAGGTGGTGGCCCACGTGCCACAAGTAGAAGGACCTACAGCTAGAATATATAACTATGTACTGGGGGGCTTAGGGGCAAGGAGGGGTGGGGAGGAGGAGGAAAGAAGATTGGCAACAGATGTTAGCTCAGGTGCCAATCTTTAAAAAAATTTACATATGTGGCTTATATTATATTTTTATTGGACAGTGATATTCTACACCTTGGTTTTTCTTATCTGGAAAATGAGAGGGATAGGCCAGAGATTGGTAAGATGCACTCATCTCAAAGATGCTGTGATTTCCCCCCATGCCTGACTCATCGTGAATTAAGTACCCAACAGTGTGAACTGTGGTCAAGGTTAATGTAGCTGGTGCTATCAGTGCCCCACTCACATCCCCTAAGCACTTACCGTTCTAGTACGTGCTGAAGGCATCCTACTTTAGGCACCTATAGCTCTTGCTCTTAGGGTCCTCTCTCAACCTGCAGGGGAGGAGGCCAACAGTGCCTCCAGAAGCGGCCCTCGGCCAATAGTGGATGGGAGTTGAAGGATAAATACCCCAGTTTTCATGCCTCTCAGGTGGTATGCTTTAAGGCATGTTCTACAGTTTCCCGGAATTCCCCAGAAGGATTGAGCCTCAGCACCCACAGTGGTACCCTGTTGGCCTCTTTCCCTTCCCTATCTCACTTCTCCATCCCCCTGCAAGTGCTTTTGGGATCACTTCCTAAGTAAACTACTACGCTCCCATCCTTTTCTTAGAGTCTGCATCTGGGTGAATGCAACTTAAAATAGTCAATTACTAGCCCTATAAGGTAATGATGTTTAAGGGCACTGTCCCAGGAGCCCTTTCAGTGGCTTCTCCTGTTTTATCAGCTCATCAGAATCTCTGGCACATTAACCAACAAGTGGATGCTTAATGTTGTTCTTGAGTTTGTCCCATCCCACAGAACTGCAGACATAACTACTTGGCACTCTCTCCTTGCCCTCCCAAACATGCTACCTCACACGAATTGGCACTTTCAGCTACATTTTGCCTGCATTAATGATTTCTATTTTAATACTAGTTTCCAACCTCAGTTTTCATCAGACTGAGGTCCTGGTTTCATTTTCTCCTAATTGCAATAAGATGCTCCAAGACATCTTAGGCATAATGGGTCCTGGGTGGGTGTAAATTGTTTGCTGCTGTTGAAGACACTCATGGAGGGAACCTTCTGGGATCTGACAGGAAGTTGTTCCAGATGTCAGAAATCCAACACCAAAAAATAAAAATAAGCTCCAGTTACTAAACTGATCAGAGTCTGGCGTTTCAGAAATAAGAGAGCCTCTAGGATGAGCAAAATCTGAAATCTCTGGAAATAGTCCAGAGATATAGTAAATATATGGCTGAGGAGTGTTCTGGAAGCTAGAAGATGGATTGTGGCCATTTAAGGAATCATTTTCTCATGTCACATCAGGAATTAGAATCCTAGAAGAACAGGAAGGGATCTTGGGAATTCTCTTATCCACCCTCCACCCTCTAATTTTATGAGTGAGAAACACTGAGGCCCAGAGAGATGAAATGATGAGTCTATAGACACACAGACAGGGAGCTGAATCTAAAAACAAGTTCAAGGCTTTTTCCACAATGCTGGAGCATCACCCCTAGTCTTTGTACAGAAGAGCCAATGATTCCAGACCAATAACCATTATTCCCACCCCCATCACCAGGGAGGACTAAAGGGTCAGGACAACTGAGGGAAAGATTAGAGTCCTCAGAGCCATCTCTTAGCTGTGCAAGATGACAGGAACCACATTTGGTAGCTCCCCAGGAGGGGTTACCCAGGGTCTAGCTAGAGGGTTGGCATGTGAAATGCACTACATTAAAATTAATCCAACCTGCTGAAGCAGCATGAGAACCGGAAGAGTATTTTTGGCACACCTCATGACATTGGCTCTGTGCTAGGCCCCCAGGGATCTGAATCAGTCATAGACTTGGGCTCTGCTCTGAAGCTGTTTATGTTTGAAACAGTGGAGACAAGGCAGACAATGAAACAATTTCAAATATCTAAATATGATTATCAAGTTTCTTTCACCAAATATTTCGGTGAAGTCTGGCATGTGTTTTGCACCCCCTCCTATTCCTGGAATTCTCTAATAATTCCATGAATATGAATGGTATATTATCACAACATTTGTAAGTTCTCCAGGGATTTAGAGATCATGTTTTTATTCATTCATTCATGCATTTATTCAACAAATTTATTGAGTGCCTCTTATGAGTCACTAGGGATGGGAGGGAGTGCTAGGTGAAGTAGAGGATGGAACAAAAAATGTCTCAAACCCTCCAGTGGCTTCTTGTGTCACTTAGAATCCAAGCCCAAGTCCTTATAACCGTCTGTAAAGACTGTCTTGATTCCCAAATCCTTTACTATCCCTCAGGTATCATGATATCCATAGTCTGGTTGGATGTAGAGAAGGCTGTTACATGAGGTTAGAAGTGGTGAGTATTTTCATTCATTTAATTTAATTTGTTTAATTCAGTTATTCATGCATTCACTTATTCAACACACATTTATTGATTATCACCTCCACGTCAGGGCCTGGGCCGAACACTGAGTTGTTAGTGGTAAATGATGTTTCAGTTCTCACAAAACTTATAGTCTATAGAGAGGAACTCTAGCAATAAACAGATTGGCAAATATCTACACAATCATACATTCTGATGAGCTCTCTGAAGAAAAAACAAAGCGTAGGGAAAAGAATAATGGGAGAAACCTAATTGATACTGAGAGTCAGAGGAGGCATCTCTGAGGGAAGTAAACTTTAAATTGAGGCCCTAGAAAGGAAGATTAGTCAGTCAGGAGTAGAGGTGAGAGAGGAGATTTTTCAGGCAGAGGAACAAATTGCCAGAGAGGTTCTGAAGCTGGCACACTGATAACCCTCTCTTCCACCCTTGAGCTTTGGACACATGCACTCTTGTGGACCACTCTGCCCTTGGACACCAGCAGAGGCAGGTGTGTGCAAGGGGGGAGGTTAAAATATAAGGAGAGTCTCTCAAGATACAATCACCTCAACACACAAGAGTTCTGGGAGAAGAGTTATAGAGAGTGATCACATGAGGCTGACTCCCCTACACACACACACACACACACACACACACACACACACACACACACGCACACACACCTGCTCATACTTGGATACAATTTTTTGACCAGAAGTAAGTAGGATACACTCCTGTTTCTATGGGGAATAAAATATACAAAACAGGAAAATTTATCTTTGCTTTCTTCCACAGCTTCCCTTTCATCCCTCAAAAGACTGGCTTCTGTTCTATACACACTAAAGTTAGAATCAAAAGGCTCTCCTACTTATTAGTTGAACTTGAAGTCCTTGAAGCTTTACTTTCCTTGTCTGTACTATGAGGATACTATATTTGTCCTATCCCTTCACAATAACTTTTATGCAAAGGTTTTAGAAAATACAAGCCATTGTAAAATATTTCTAAAAGATTTAATAGACTTTATTTTTTAGAGCAGTTTTAGGCTCACAGCAAAACTGAGTAGGAAGTAGAGAGAGTTCCCATATACCCCTTGCCCCACCAACACACACACGCCTTCCCCCCCTATCAACACCCCCCCCCCCACCAGAGTGGTACATTTCTTACGATTGATGAACCTACATTGACACATCATGATCACCCAAAGTCCATAGTTTACACTAGAGTTCACTCTTGGTGTTGTACATTCTGTGGGTTTTAAGCATTATAAAAATATAATAGTAATAAGTGTACTGGTTATTCTTCACCCTCCTCCTCTCCCCCAAGATGCATTCTCTGCCCCTCTTTGCTCTGTGCCCCAAGAAGCAGACTACATCACCCGGGTTCCCCTGTCAGCTGACTTCTGATTGGGTTCAGCCAATGGGAGGGCCCAGCAAGAGATTAGAAGGTAGGAGGAGAGAGAGATTGAGATTATTTCTTCCCTGGCCCCTCCCTGTTTCAGCACTCCATCTCTGGCAAGAGCTGGGTCCCTCCATGACCACAGATCCTGATAGGTGGCCCCTTGTCCATGGCCCCAGCTTTTACTGCAATCCAGTGATACTATTTCCTCCCCTTGTCCCTTTCAGCACAGGAGTGGTAATGGCTTCTTAAAGTCTCAGGGTGCTTTAAGATCCCTTGTCAGTTCCCTTAACCTGCCTACCAAGTAGTCCCTTCGCTGGAGTCTCTTCATTTGAACCTCTGGACTGAGTTCTGTTTCTTATCGGAATTCTCATTCATATAAACATAACAGCAAAAGCAACAGTAACAGCAACTTTATTGAGTGCTTACCATGTGCCAGTTGCTATGTTAATTCCTTCAAAAATGTCGGCTGGATTAAAGGTTAATTTTTTAAAAAGGTGCAATTGTGACTTTCTTAAAGGTATAAAGCGAACACATGTTGACTGACAGACTCTCTCCTTGACCTAACTCTAGTCAGGTTCCTCTAAGCCCTCAAAGCCCTATCTTTGGGCTTTGTCCTTGGCCTGCTTATTCAAGAATCCCACTGAGTCAGTTTAGCCAGAATCCCCCACCCTCAGTATCCCACTTCCCTGGATATTGGATCAAATCTCTCATCTCCCACCCTTGATATCTGATCACCCTGGCCTGCAAAAATCCTCTTAAGTCAGTTTAGCCAGGATCCTCTTCATCCCTGATGTTTCCTCTTAGTAATTTTCTATCCATTGACCCCTTCATGCTGCTCATTGGCTATAAATACCCAGCTGTCTTTGCCACATTCAGAGTTGAGCCCGATCTCTCACCCCCATTGTAATAGTCTTGACACCTATTGCAATAGTCCTGAATAGTCTTCCTTACCATTTTAACAAGTGTCAGAATAATTTTTTCTTTAACAATGTTGAATATTTAATTTAACCCACTAATGAGGGAACTGGTAAGATGTTACAACCAGTTCAAGGGAGAATCCAAAGAATAGACACATTTATAGATCAGGAATATTGAAATGAATATGCAAACGAAGGCAAAATTGATCCCTTCCACAGTGGGGGAGGAGTCAATTGAACCTCTATTGGACAGAATTTGCATGTTTATAGACAAGAATTAGCTTGCAAATACAGAGTTGTAAAATGGCTCAATGGCAATGAAAGGCTAGAATCATATAACCGAAAAAGGTATGTGTTAGACTACTGCCTGTGGGCCAGATGCAGCCCACTGCCTGTTTTTGTAAATAAAGTTTTATTGGGACACAGCCACACCCATTCATTTGTGTATTTTCTGTGTTTGCTTTCAGGCTACAATGGCAGAATTGAGTAGTTGCAGCAGTGGCAACGTAGCCCACAAAACCTGAAATCTTTACCAACTGGCCCCTTACAGAAAAGGTTTCTTGACTTCCCTGCTCCAGACAGTGCACAGTTTTCCACTGAAGCATAATTTTTCCTACAGCTGATGAGGAATATACCATTATTAGCCCCATTTTGTAGGTAAAAAAACTAAGACTAGTAAGTGGCAGAACCTGAACTCTAACCCAGGTCAGTCTGACTAGATCATTAGTGCTCTGATCAGCGTGCAGTTTAACTGACCCTAATAACAAAAAAGTCCTCAGGCTAGGATACAGACCAAGCGTCGGAACACCATAGAAATCATTTCATCTTTAAGAAAGAAAATGTTGTCTTTAAAAAGCTCTGTGTGTGGGGGCGTGTGTGTATGCCCATGTGTTTTTGGGGGGGTTAAGAAAAGAGTGACTGCTTTGATATCTACTTTGCCTAACTTTGCTTTTATTCCTTGGTGTAAATCTACTGTTACAAGAGCGACTGAATTAAATTGCAGCACCTTTGTACAAGGCAGGGTACTAGTTGTCCATCATTGAACAAGGAATTGAACCAGAAACTGAAAATTACTTCAATTTTGTCGTGTTCTTCTTTTGAATATTTGCTCTTTCTGAGTCTATCCAGCATCACAACCCTCTACACTCAGTGCAAGTTAACTTCAGCTGTGGCTTTCTTAGATAGTCAACTCCTCCCCATTTCTTACATTTTTCTTCTATTTTAAAGCTGTTGAAAGTGCTAGTCTCTGAAAGGGATTAAGTGGGTTAATTAGCATTAAAAAGCCCCTTTATTTAGTCGGTATTTAAAATCTCTAAATACCAGCTCCACTCTCCATCCCTCCCCCCATTTTGTGAATGGGAAAGTGAGATAAAAAATTCCAACTGTAAGAGAATGTCTGAGACTAAACCCAGCCCAGCCCATTCCCCAGTCAGATTTGGAAATCATGTCTTTAGTATCAGGTTGCATGTGAAATCTTTGTCAAATCTTTTTTTGTACATGCTCAGAAATAATACTTCCCAGAGTATCGCTCATAGTCACAAGACACAGTGGGTGAATTTCAGTGACTGAACTGCCATGGAGAAAATGAATGGACTGTTAATAGGATCGCTGTCGAATAATAGCTAAATTATTAAACTGTAGTGTGGTGGGTGTCACTTCCTGAGTGTGGCAAGTCAGATTTGAAGGTGCTAGTGTGAAGGTCTCAGGAATATTACGTTGCACAGCCCTTTGGAGGGATTTTAAACTTTTCTATAGCCTTCTCTCCATT